>NC_040244.1:14335773-14352931 GCF_001444195.1 Xiphophorus couchianus | reverse complement strand
AGGGATCCTTCAAGGACCTGGCCTGTGAAGGCCAGGGATCCTTCATGGACCTGGCCTGTGAAGGCCAGGATCCTTCATGGACCTGGCCTGTGAAGGCCCTCGCACCGCCACGTGGACGCGAGGGCCTTGAAGGCCAGGGATCCTTCAAGGACCTGGCCTGGCCTTTTTTTTATTTATTTTTTTTTTATTTTATTTATTTTTCTTTCATAATTTTTCTTATTTTAAGAATTTTAACTGATTTAATTCTTTTCAATTTAATTATTTGTATAATAATTTTCATTTTAATTACTTTCTAATTACTGGTCAGTGGTTTTTATAGTATTTGCTAAATGGCTATGTGACAACAGACGAACCTCGGACATGTGAAGACAGGGGGCATTTTATAAACCTCATTATGATTTTTATCTGGATAAATCGTGTTCAGGATGCCGCAGCCTCTCCTATCTGTTTTTCCTCACAGCAATTGAACAGTTGGGTCTGCAAAAAAGTATTAAGAAGCCGTTCAACCACAAGCTTAAATAGGTCAAGAATGTTGCAATGTCATTTCTAACAATAAAACATCTTGAAAAGTGAATGCTGTTAAACAGTCTAGTATAAGAATGTGCATCTCTATTTTAACTGTTTTTCATTGGAGAATTAATTAATAAGTTGTAATAATTTATTCAGTGAGTGAAAATTTACGCCAACATACATTCTAAGTCTTGTTAGGATTTTGTTTTAATTTGTGGATTTACATTTTTAAATGTTTGAAAGTGTTTGTCATCTGAACTAACATGATCTGTGCCTCTGAAGTTTTAGTTCAATGGAAAAGCACTAAAAAAAATACACTCATAATGCAGCCATTCATGGCTTGGAGCTGCTCATGACATCACTTAAGAATGGCTGTCATGTCACTCATGACGTGAACAACGTTTTAGAGCACTTACAAATTATAATACAAATAATGTAGGTGTAAAAAAAATTTTTCTGAGGTAACAGCCTGCGATGTCAACGATGACATCACGTCCGTCCCTGACTGTCACTGATGACATCAGACCTGATGACATCTGTGCCTCTTCCTTTTAAGAAAAAGATCACGTTCGTCATCAAAACGAACGTGATGTCATCGATGACATTGTAGGCTGTTCCTTCAGAAGTACACTAGATCACTGTGGCTCTTTGGTAGAGTAGTCGTCTTGCGATCGGAAAGTTGTAGGTTCGAATCCAGCTTCCTCCTGCCACATGTCGATGTGCCTCTGGGCAAGGCACTTAACCCCAATTGCCTACCGATCTGCGTATCGGTGTATAAATGTGTGCGTGCTTGTGAGTGCGACTGGGTGAATGTGACTCTGGTGTAAAGCGCTTTGAGTGGTCAAAAATGACTGGAAAAGCGCTATATAAGTTCAGTCCATTTACCATTCCATTTACTTGAATAAGACGACCACGTGGTAATGTGAAGGCCCTCGCTCCACCACGTGGATGCGAGGGCCTGTGAAGGCCAGGGATCCTTCATGGACCTGCCTGTGAAGGCCCTTGCCCAGCACCTGTATGCGAGGGCCTGTGACCATTTTGGGGTCTTTGTGTAAAGACCCCAAAATGGCTCCTATTAAGGGACACGCTTGCAACGCAGAGTTTAAGCTCAAGGCGATGAGTCACGCAGTAGAACACGGGAATGGGCTCTTTGCACCTGCCGCGCTGACGTCACAACCGCATACGCAAATGGGCTCTCTTTTTTCGCTTTGAGTTACCATGACAGCTAGAAAAGACAAAGTCTTATTTCAGATGCAAATATAATCGAATATAATGGGCTTTTAAGTTTTCATGGATTTCCAAACGGTCTTGAATTAAGAAGACGGTGGCTTGTAAATATTCGTTGCTACCAGTTAAAGCTAACGCTGCACAGCAAAGTTTACAGCCTTCACTTCACTCGGATCAACGTCTTCAGCCTAAAGAAGAAGGTAAAGGAGCCTCCTGTGTTATTTCCATGGAAACACTTCTGTATTCAGCCTGAAAGAGTTTATGGGAACCAGAGAGCAGACCAGAGCCAGACAGCCGAGCAACTGATCCGCCTGTATACACCGCTGTAAACACCGTCCTGCTTCAAAAGAAGTGTAACCGGGTGGATTATTAGTTTAAATAGTGCTTACATAGAATGGTTGTAAAATCCCACATAAGGCGGGTCTTTGAACGCAACATGCCCCGTGTCCCCGCCTCCACTTTCATGTCGCAGCGGTGTTGGGCTCGTTAGCATATATAGGCACCAGGTGTGCCAGCCAAAGACAGGAGTCGGGTCCATTGTGGCAGCAGTTGGATCCGTTGGCTGGCGCCGTGCTCGATGAGCTGCTACACCAGGGTTTGCACATTGTGGATTCATTTTAGTGGCTGTTTCACTGTAAGCATTTGAAAGTAGCTGTTGGGAGGCCGATTAAGGAGGCTGACATTGCATATTATGCTCTCACCAAGGCGCGATTCTTCTCGGTGTTTCAGTTAAGTGGCTAACTAGATTATCCTCTAGAGCTGGAGGTGTAGCAAAGCACCACAGAACCAAAACCAGAGTTTATATTCCTTCTTTGAATGAATTAGCCAATGGGAGGTTTATTCTTTTTCTTTGTGTAATATTATTTTGTGTGATTAATTTGTGTTTCCACTAAGTTTGGTTTGCAGTGTTTTGTTTGTCTTAGATTGCTCTCTGTGCTAAATTAGGTCTGACTTAGAATAATAAGTATATTTTAATATTGTGAAGGGAAGTATAAATAAAATATATTTTGTATGCTATTTCTGTTTCATCATTTCGAGCCAGACTACTTGAGTATTTTTAATTCTGGCTGTTGGAACAGATAGTATATTGAGATTTTTGGTTCTGTGGCAGTGGTGCTTTAGTATAGAGCTTTATTGCTATCTTCCTTTTGGGAATTCTGAGAGGTGAGAGCATAATAGTGCAACAGTAGGCACATCGTGGGTCCTGGCTGGAAAATTCCCGCTGTGAATAAGGATCAACGTTCCCGGTGCGATGGCTGAGGAGCTTCAGGAACTCCGTGCTCGAGTCCAACAGTTGGAGGCCGAAAGGAGCCGCCCGCGTACAAGTGGAGCTTCGATGAACAATGGGGCAGCTGACCGCATCATCTACCTGCCAAGGGAGAGAAAATGTCCAATTTTTAGAGGAACTCATGGTGTTGGGGTGGAGGACTGGATCGAAGAGGTTCGCACCCAGTATGCGAGTCCGCCTGTTAATCATCAATTTGTCAGTTATCATCAATGTCACTGGAGCCTCCCTGAGCCGTCCCTGACTGTCACTGATGACATCAGACCTGATGACATCTGTGCCTCTTCCTTTAAGAAAAAGGAAGAGGCACAGATGTCATCAAAACGAACGTGATGTCATCGATGACATCGTAGGCTGTTCCTTCAGAAGTACTTGAATAAGACGACACATGGTAATGTGAAGGCCTGTGAAGGCCATCGCTCTACCACGTGGATGCAAAAGCCTGTGAAGGCCAGGGATCCTTCAAGGACCTGGCCTGTGAAGCCAGGGATCCTTCAAGGACCTGGCCTGTGAAGGCCCTCGCACCGCCACGTGGACGTGAGGGCCTGTGAAGGCCAGGGATCCTCATGGACCTGGCCTGTGAAGGCCAGGGATCCTTCATGGACCTGGCCTGTGAAGGCCCTCACACCGCCACGTGGACGCGAGGGCCTGTGAAGGCCAGGGATCCTTCAAGGACCTGGCCTGTGAAGGCCAGGATCCTTCATGGACTGGCCTGTGAAGGCCCTCGCACCGCCACGTGGACGCGAGGGCCTGTGAAGGCCAGGGATCCTTTCAAGGACCTGGCCTGGCCTTTTTTTTATTTATTTATTTTTTTATTTATTTATTTTTCTTTCATAATTTTTCTTATTTTAAGAATTTTTAACTGATTTAATTCTTTTCAATTTAATTATTTGTATAATAATTTTCATTTTAATTACTTTCTAATTACTGGTCAGTGGTTTTTATAGTATTTGCTAAATGGCTATGTGACAACAGACGAACCTCGGACATGTGAAGACAGGGGGCATTTTATAAACCTCATTATGATTTTTATCTGGATAAATCGTGTTCAGGATGCCGCAGCCTCTCCTATCTGTTTTTCCTCACGCAATTGAACAGTTGGGTCTGCAAAAAAGTATAAGAAGCCGTTCAACCACAAGCTTAAATAGGTCAAGAATGTTGCAATGTCATTTCTAACAATAAAACATCTTGAAAAGTGAATGCTGTTAAACAGTCTATTATAAGAATGTGCATCTCTATTTTAACTGTTTTTCATTGGAGAATTAATTAATAAGTTGTAATAATTTATTCAGTGAGTGAAAATTTACGCCAACATACATTCTAAGTCTTGTTAGGATTTTGTTTTAATTTGTGGATTTACATTTTTAAATGTTTGAAAGTGTTGTCATCTGAACTAACATGATCTGTGCCTCTGAAGTTTTAGTTCAACTGGAAAAGCACTAAAAAAAATACACTCATAATGCAGCCATTCATGGCTTGGAGCTGCTCATGACATCACTTAAGAATGGCTGTCATGTCACTCATGACCGTGAACAACGTTTTAGAGCACTTACAAATTATAATACAAAATAATGTAGGTGTCAAAAAAAATTTTTCTGAGGTAACAGCCTGCGATGTCAACGATGACATCACGTCCGTCCCTGACTGTCACTGATGACATCAGACCTGATGACATCTGTGCCTCTTCCCTTTTAAGAAAAAGATCCCGTTCGTCATCAAACGAACGTGATGTCATCGATGACATTGTAGGCTGTTCCTTCAGAAGTACACTAGATCAACTGTGGCTCTTTGGTAGAGTATTCGTCTTGCGATCGGAAAGTTGTAGGTTCGAATCCAGCTTCCTCCTGCCACATGTCGATGTGCCTCTGGGCAAGGCACTTAACCCCAAATTGCCTACCGATCTGCGTATCGGTGTATAAATGTGTGCGTGCTTGTGAGTGCGACTGGGTGAATGTGACTCTGGTGTAAAGCGCTTTGAGTGGTCAAAATGACTGGAAAAGCGCTATATAAGTTCAGTCCATTTACCATTCCATTTACTTGAATAAGACGACCACGTGGTAATGTGAAGGCCCTCGCTCCACCACGTGGATGCGAGGGCCTGTGAAGGCCAGGGATCCTTCATGGACCTGGCCTGTTGAAGGCCCTTGCACCAGCACCCTGTATGCGAGGGCCTGTGACCATTTTGGGGTCTTTGTGTAAAGACCCCAAATGGCTCCTATTAAGGGACACGCTTGCAACGCAGAGTTTAAGCTCAAGGCGATGAGTCACGCAGTAGAACACGGGAATGGGCTCTTTGCACCTGCCGCGCTGACGTCACAACCGCATACGCAAATGGGCTCTCTTTTTTCGCTTTGAGTTACCATGACAGCTAGAAAAGACAAAGTCTTATTTCAGATGCAAATATAATCGAATATAATGGGCTTTTAAGTTTTCATGGATTTCCAAACGGTCTTGAATTAAGAAGACGGTGGCTTGTAAATATTCGTTGCTACCAGTTAAAGCTAACGCTGCACAGCAAAGTTTACAGCCTTCACTTCACTCCGGATCAACGTCTTCAGCCTAAAGAAGAAGGTAAAGGAGCCTCCTGTGTTATTTCCATGGAAACACTTCTGTATTCAGCCTGAAAGAGTTTATGGGAACCAGAGAGCAGACCAGAGCCAGACAGCCGAGCAACTGATCCGCCTGTATACACCGCTGTAAACACCGTCCTGCTTCAAAAGAAGTGTAACCGGGTGGATTATTAGTTTAAATAGTTGCTTACATAGAATGGTTGTAAAATCCCACATAAGGCGGGTCTTTTGAACGCAACATGCCCCGTGTCCCCGCCTCCACTTTCATGTCGCAGCGGTGTTGGGCTCGTTAGCATATATAGGCACCAGGTGTGCCAGCCAAAGACAGGAGTCGGGTCCATTGTGGCAGCAGTTGGATCCGTTGGCTGGCGCCGTGCTCGATGAGCTGCTACACCAGGGTTTGCACATTGTGGATTCATTTTAGTGGCTGTTTCACTGTAAGCATTTGAAAGTAGCTGTTGGGAGGCCGATTAAGGAGGCTGACATTGCATATTATGCTCTCACCAAGGCGCGATTCTTCTCGGTGTTTCAGTTAAGTGGCTAACTAGATTATCCTCTAGAGCTGGAGGTGTAGCAAAGCACCACAGAACCAAAACCAGAGTTTATATTCCTTCTTTGAATGAATTAGCCAATGGGAGGTTTATTCTTTTTCTTTTGTGTAATATTATTTTGTGTGATTAATTTGTGTTTCCACTAAGTTTGGTTTGCAGTGTTTTGTTTGTCTTAGATTGCTCTCTGTGCTAAATTAGGTCTTAATTAGAATAATAAAGTATATTTTAATATTGTGAAGGGAAGTATAAATAAAATATATTTTTGTATGCTATTTCTGTTTCATCATTTCGAGCCAGACTTACTTGAGTATTTTTAATTCTGGCTGTTGGAACAGATAGTATATTGAGATTTTTGGTTCTGTGGCAGTGGTGCTTTAGTATAGAGCTTTATTGCTATCTTCCTTTTGGGAATTCTGAGAGGTGAGAGCATAATAGTGCAACAGTAGGCACATCGTGGGTCCTGGCTGGAAAATTCCCGCTGTGAATAAGGATCAACGTTCCCGGTGCGATGGCTGAGGAGCTTCAGGAACTCCGTGCTCGAGTCCAACAGTTGGAGGCCGAAAGGAGCCGCCCGCGTACAAGTGGAGCTTCGATGAACAATGGGGCAGCTGACCGCATCATCTACCTGCCAAGGGAGAGAAAATGTCCAATTTTTAGAGGAACTCATGGTGTTGGGGTGGAGGACTGGATCGAAGAGGTTCGCACCAGTATGCGAGTCCGCCTGTTAATCATCAATTTGTCAGTTAATCATCAATGTCACTGGAGCCTCCCTGAGCCGTCCCTGACTGTCACTGATGACATCAGACCTGATGACATCTGTGCCTCTTCCTTTAAGAAAAAGGAAGAGGCACAGATGTCATCAAAACGAACGTGATGTCATCGATGACATCGTAGGCTGTTCCTTCAGAAGTACTTGAATAAGACGACCACATGGTAATGTGAAGGCCTGTGAAGGCCATCGCTCTACCACGTGGATGCAAAAGCCTGTGAAGGCCAGGGATCCTTCAAGGACCCTGGCCTGTGAAGGCCAGGGATCCTTCAAGGACCTGGCCTGTGAAGGCCCTCGCACCGCCACGTGGACGTGAGGGCCTGTGAAGGCCAGGGATCCTTCATGGACCTGGCCTGTGAAGGCCAGGGATCCTTCATGGACCTGGCCTGTGAAGGCCCTCACACCGCCACGTGGACGCGAGGGCCTGTGAAGGCCAGGGATCCTTCAAGGACCTGGCCTGTGAAGGCCAGGGATCCTTCAAGGACCTGGCCTGTGAAGGCCAGGGATCCTTCATGGACCTGGCCTGTGAAGGCCCTCGCACCGCCACGTGGACGCGAGGGCCTGTGAAGGCAGGGATCCTTCAAGGACCTGGCCTGGCCTTTTTTTTATTTATTTATTTTTTATTTTATTTATTTTTCTTTCATAATTTTTCTTATTTTAAGAATTTTTAACTGATTTTAATTCTTTTCAATTTAATTATTTGTATAATAATTTTCATTTTAATTACTTTCTAATTACTGGTCAGGTGGTTTTATAGTATTTGCTAAATGGCTATGTGACAACAGACGAACCTCGGACATGTGAAGACAGGGGGCATTTTATAACCCTCATTATGATTTTTATCTGGATAAATCGTGTTCAGGATGCCGCAGCCTCTCCTATCTGTTTTCCTCACAGCAATTGAACAGTTGGGTCTGCAAAAAGTATTAAGAAGCCGTTCAACCACAAGCTTAAATAGGTCAAGAATGTTGCAATGTCATTTCTAACAATAAAACATCTGAAAAGTGAATGCTGTTAAACAGTCTAGTATAAGAATGTGCATCTCTATTTTAACTGTTTTTCATTGGAGAATTAATTAATAAGTTGTAATAATTTATTCAGTGAGTGAAAATTTACGCCAACATACATTCTAAGTCTTGTTAGGATTTTGTTTTAATTTGTGGATTTACATTTTTAAATGTTTGAAAGTGTTTGTCATCTGAACTAACATGATCTGTGCCTCTGAAGTTTTAGTTCAACTGGAAAAGCACTAAAAAAAATACACTCATAATGCAGCCATTCATGGCTTGGAGCTGCTCATGACATCACTTAAGAATGGCTGTCATGTCACTCATGACGTGAACAACGTTTTAGAGCACTTACAAATTATAATACAAAATAATGTAGGTGTAAAAAAATTTTTCTGAGGTAACAGCCTGCGATGTCAACGATGACATCACGTCCGTCCCTGACTGTCACTGATGACATCAGACCTGATGACATCTGTGCCTCTTCCTTTTAAGAAAAAGATCAACGTTCGTCATCAAAACGAACGTGATGTCATCGATGACATTGTAGGCTGTTCCTTCAGAAGTACACTAGATCAACTGTGGCTCTTTGGTAGAGTAGTCGTCTTGCGATCGGAAAGTTGTAGGTTCGAATCCAGCTTCCTCCTGCCACATGTCGATGTGCCTCTGGGCAAGGCACTTAACCCCAAATTGCCTACCGATCTGCGTATCGGTGTATAAATGTGTGCGTGCTTGTGAGTGCGACTGGGTGAATGTGACTCTGGTGTAAAGCGCTTTGAGTGGTCAAAAATGACTGGAAAAGCGCTATATAAGTTCAGTCCATTTACCATTCCATTTACTTGAATAAGACGACCACGTGGTAATGTGAAGGCCCTCGCTCCACCACGTGGATGCGAGGGCCTGTGAAGGCCAGGGATCCTTCATGGACCTGGCCTGTGAAGGCCCTTGCACCAGCACCTGTATGCGAGGGCCTGTGACCATTTTGGGGTCTTTGTGTAAAGACCCCAAAATGGCTCCTATTAAGGGACACGCTTGCAACGCAGAGTTTAAGCTCAAGGCGATGAGTCACACAGTAGAACACGGGAATGGGCTCTTTGCACCTGCCGCGCTGACGTCACAACCGCATACGCAAATGGGCTCTCTTTTTCGCTTTGAGTTACCATGACAGCTAGAAAGACAAAGTCTTATTTCAGATGCAAATATAATCGAATATAATGGGCTTTTAAGTTTTCATGGATTTCCAAACGGTCTTGAATTAAGAAGACGGTGGCTTGTAAATATCGTTGCTACCAGTTAAAGCTAACGCTGCACAGCAAAGTTTACAGCCTTCACTTCACTCCGGATCAACGTCTTCAGCCTAAAGAAGAAGGTAAAGGAGCCTCCTGTGTTATTTCCATGGAAACACTTCTGTATTCAGCCTGAAGAGTTTATGGGAACCAGAGAGCAGACCAGAGCCAGACAGCCGAGCAACTGATCCGCCTGTATACACCGCTGTAAACACCGTCCTGCTTCAAAAGAAGTGTAACCGGGTGATTATTAGTTTAAAATAGTGCTTACATAGAATGGTTGTAAAATCCCACATAAGGCGGGTCTTTGAACGCCAACATGCCCCGTGTCCCCAGCCTCCACTTTCATGTCGCAGCGGTGTTGGGCTCGTTAGCATATATAGGCACCAGGTGTGCCAGCCAAAGACAGGAGTCGGGTCCATTGTGGCAGCAGTTGGATCCGTTGGCTGGCGCCGTGCTCGATGAGCTGCTACACCAGGGTTTGCACATTGTGGATTCATTTTAGTGGCTGTTTCACTGTAAGCATTTGAAAGTAGCTGTTGGGAGGCCGATTAAGGAGGCTGACATTGCATATTATGCTCTCACCAAGGCGCGATTCTTCTCGGTGTTTCAGTTAAGTGGCTAACTAGATTATCCTCTAGAGCTGGAGGTGTAGCAAAGCACCACAGAACCAAAACCAGAGTTTATATTCCTTCTTTGAATGAATTAGCCAATGGGAGGTTTATTCTTTTTCTTTTGTGTAATATTATTTTGTGTGATTAATTTGTGTTTCCACTAAGTTTGGTTTGCAGTGTTTTGTTTGTCTTAGATTGCTCTCTGTGCTAAATTAGGTCTTAATTAGAATAATAAAGTATATTTTAATATTGTGAAGGGAAGTATAAATAAAATATATTTTTGTATGCTATTCTGTTTCATCATTTCGAGCCAGACTTACTTGAGTATTTTTATTCTGGCTGTTGGAACAGATAGTATATTGAGATTTTGGTTCTGTGGCAGTGGTGCTTTAGTATAGAGCTTTATTGCTATCTTCCTTTGGGAATTCTGAGAGGTGAGAGCATAATAGTGCAACAGTAGGCACATCGTGGGTCCTGGCTGGAAAATTCCCGCTGTGAATAAGGATCAACGTTCCCGGTGCGATGGCTGAGGAGCTTCAGGAACTCCGTGCTCGAGTCCAACAGTTGGAGGCCGAAAGGAGCCGCCCGCGTACAAGTGAGCTTCGATGAACAATGGGGCAGCTGACCGCATCATCTACCTGCCAAGGGAGAGAAAATGTCCAATTTTAGAGGAACTCATGGTGGTTGGGGTGGAGGACTGGATCGAAGAGGTTCGCACCAGTATGCGAGTCCGCCTGTTAATCATCAATTTGTCAGTTAATCATCAATGTCACTGGAGCCTCCCTGAGCCGTCCCTGACTGTCACTGATGACATCAGACCTGATGACATCTGTGCCTCTTCCTTTTAAGAAAAAGGAAGAGGCACAGATGTCATCAAAACGAACGTGATGTCATCGATGACATCGTAGGCTGTTCCTTCAGAAGTACTTGAAATAAGACGACCACATGGTAATGTGAAGGCCTGTGAAGGCCATCGCTCTACCACGTGGATGCAAAAGCCTGTGAAGGCCAGGGATCCTTCAAGGACCTGGCCTGTGAAGGCCCTCGCACCGCCACGTGGACGTGAGGGCCTGTGAAGGCCAGGGATCCTTCATGGACCTGCCTGTGAAGGCCCTCACACCGCCACGTGGACGCGAGGGCCTGTGAAGGCCAGGGATCCTTCAAGGACCTGGCCTGTGAAGGCCAGGGATCCTTCATGGACCTGGCCTGTGAAGGCCCTCGCACCGCCACGTGGACGCGAGGGCCTGTGAAGGCCAGGGATCCTTCAAGGACCTGGCCTGGCCTTTTTTTATTTATTTTTTTTTTTTATTTTATTTATTTTTCTTTCATAATTTTTCTTATTTAAGAATTTTTAACTGATTTTAATTCTTTTCAATTTAATTATTTGTATAATAATTTTCATTTTATTACTTTCTAATTACTGGTCAGTGGTTTTTATAGTATTTGCTAAATGGCTATGTGACAACAGACGAAACCTCGGACATGTGAAGACAGGGGGCATTTTATAACCTCATTATGATTTTATCTGGATAAATCGTGTTCAGGATGCCGCAGCCTCTCCTATCTGTTTTTCCTCACAGCAATTGAACAGTTGGGGTCTGCAAAAAAGTATTAAGAAGCCGTTCAACCACAAGCTTAAATAGGTCAAGAATGTTGCAATGTCATTTCTAACAATAAAACATCTTGAAAAAGTGAATGCTGTTAAACAGTCTAGTATAAGAATGTGCATCTCTATTTAAACTGTTTTTGCATGGGAGAATTAATTAATAAGTTGTAATAATTTATTCAGTGAGTGAAAATTTACGCCAACATACATTCTAAGTCTTGTTAGGATTTTGTTTTAATTTGTGGATTTACATTTTTAAATGTTGAAAGTGTTTGTCATCTGAACTAACATGATCTGTGCCTCTGAAGTTTTAGTTCAATTGGAAAAGCACTAAAAAAAAATACACTCATAATGCAGCCATTCATGGCTTGGAGCTGCTCATGACATCACTTAAGAATGGCTGTCATGTCACTCATGACGTGAACAACGTTTTAGAGCACTTACAAATTATTAATACAAAATAATGTAGGTGTAAAAAAAATTTTTCTGAGGTAACAGCCTGCGATGTCAACGATGACATCACGTCCGTCCCTGACTGTCACTGATGACATCAGACCTGATGACATCTGTGCCTCTTCCTTTTAAGAAAAAGATCACGTTCGTCATCAAAACGAACGTTGATGTCATCGATGACATTGTAGGCTGTTCCTTCAGAAGTACACTAGATCGACTGTGGCTCTTGGTAGAGTAGTCGTCTTGCGATCGGAAGTTGTAGGTTCGAATCCAGCTTCCTCCTGCCACATGTCGATGTGCCTCTGGGCAAGGCACTTAACCCCAAATTGCCTACCGATCTGCGTATCGGTGTATAAATGTGTGCGTGCTTTGTGAGTGCGACTGGGTGAATGTGACTCTGGTGTAAAGCGCTTTGAGTGGTCAAAAATGACTGGAAAAAGCGCTATATAAGTTCAGTCCATTTACCATTCCATTTACTTGAAATAAGACGACCACGTGGTAATGTGAAGGCCCTCGCTCCACCACGTGGATGCGAGGGCCTGTGAAGGCCAGGGATCCTTCATGGACCTGGCCTGTGAAGGCCCTTGCACCAGCACCTGTATGCGAGGGCCTGTGACCATTTTGGGGTCTTTGTGTAAAGACCCCAAAATGGCTCCTATTAAGGGACACGCTTGCAACGCAGAGTTTAAGCTCAAGGCGATGAGTCCCGCAGTAGAAACACGGGAATGGGCTCTTTGCACCTGCCCGCGCTGACGTCACAACCGCATACGCAATGGGCTCTCTTTTTTCGCTTTGAGTTACCATGACAGCTAGAAAAGACAAAGTCTTATTTCAGATGCAAATATAATCGAATATAATGGGCTTTTAAGTGTTCATGGATTTCCCAAACGGGTCTTGAATTAAGAAGACGGTGGCTTGTAAATATTCGTTGCTACCAGTTAAAGCTAACGCTGCACAGCAAAGTTTACAGCCTTCACTTCACTCCGGATCAACCGGTCTTCAGCCTAAAGAAGAAGGTAAAGGAGCCTCCCTGTGTTATTTCCATGGAAACACTTCTGTAATTCAGCCTGAAGAGTTTATGGGAACCAGAGAGCAGACCAGAGCCAGACAGCCGAGCACTGATCCGCCTGTATACACCGCTGTAACAACCGTCCTGCTTCAAAAGAAGTGTAACCGGGTGGATTATTAGTTTAAATAGTGCTTACATAGAATGGTTGTAAAATCCCACTAAGGCGGGTCTTTGAACGCAACATGCCCCGTGTCCCCGCCTCCACTTTCATGTCGCAGCGGTGTTGGGCTCGTTAGCATATATAGGCACCAGGTGTGCCAGCCAAAGACAGGAGTCGGGTCCATTGTGGCAGCAGTTGGATCCGTTGGCTGGCGCCGTGCTCGATGAGCTGCTACACCAGGGTTTGCACATTGTGGATTCATTTTAGTGGCTGTTTCACTGTAAGCATTTGAAAGTAGCTGTTGGGAGGCCGATTAAGGAGGCTGACATTGCATATTATGCTCTCACCAAGGCGCGATTCTTCTCGGTGTTTCAGTTAAGTGGCTAACTAGATTATCCTCTAGAGCTGGAGGTGTAGCAAAGCACCACAGAACCAAAACCAGAGTTTATATTCCTTCTTTGAATGAATTAGCCAATGGGAGGTTTATTCTTTTTCTTTTGTGTAATATTATTTTGTGTGATTAATTTGTGTTTCCACTAAGTTTGGTTTGCAGTGTTTTGTTTGTCTTAGATTGCTCTCTGTGCTAAATTAGGTCTTAATTAGAATAATAAAGTATATTTAATATTGTGAAGGGAAGTATAAATAAAATATATTTTTGTATGCTATTTCTGTTTCATCATTTCGAGCCAGACTTACTTGAGTATTTTTAATTCTGGCTGTTGGAACAGATAGTATATTGAGATTTTTGGTTCTGTGGCAGTGGTGCTTTAGTATAGAGCTTTATTGCGATCTTTCCTTTTGGGGAATTCTGAGAGGTGAGAGCATGAATAGTGCAACAGTAGGCACATCGTGGGTCCTGGCTGGAAAATTCCCGCTGTGAATAAGGATCACGTTCCCGGTGCGATGGCTGAGGAGCTTCAGGAACTCCGTGCTCGAGTCCAACAGTTGGAGGCCGAAGGAGCCGCCCGCGTACAAGTGGAGCTTCGATGAACAATGGGGCAGCTGACCGCATCATCTACCTGCCAAGGGAGAGAAAATGTCCAATTTTTAGAGGAACTCATGGTGTTGGGGTGGAGGACTGGATCCGAAGAGGTTCGCACCAGTATGCGAGTCCGCCTGTTAATCATCAATTTGTCAGTTAATCATCAAGTGTCACGGGAGCCTCCCTGAGCCGTCCCTGACTGTCACTGATGACATCAGACCCTGATGACATCTGTGCCTCTTCCTTTTAAGAAAAAGGAAGAGGCATCAAAACGAACGTGATGTCATCGATGACATCGGTAGGCTGTTCCTTCAGAAGTACTTGATAAGACGACCACATGGTAATGTGAAGGCCGTGAAGGCCATCGCTCTACCACGTGGATGCAAAAGCCTGTGAAAGCCAGGATCCTTCAAGGACCTGGCCTGTGAAGGCCAGGGATCCTTCAAGGACCTGGCCTGTGAAGGCCCTCGCACCGCCACGTGGACGTGAGGGCCTGTGAAGGCCAGGGATCCTTCATGGACCTGGCCTGTGAAGGCCAGGGATCCTTCATGGACCTGGCCCTGTGAAGGCCCTCACACCGCCACTGGACGCGAGGGCCTGTGAAGGCCAGGGATCCTTCAAGGACCTGGCCTGTGAAGGCCAGGGATCCTTCAAGGACCTGGCCTGTGAAGGCCAGGGATCCTCATGGACCTGGCCTGTGAAGGCCCTCGCACCGCCACGTGGACGCGAGGGCCTGTGAAGGCCAGGGATCCTTCAAGGACCTGGCCTGGCCTTTTTTTTATTTATTTATTTTTTTTATTTATTTATTTTTCTTTCATAATTTTTCTTATTTTAAGAATTTTTAACTGATTTTAATTCTTTTCAATTTAATTATTTGTATAATAATTTTCATTTTAATTACTTTCTAATTACTGGTCAGTGGTTTTTATAGTATTTGCTAAATGGCTATGTGACAACAGACGAACCTCGGACATGTGAAGACAGGGGGCATTTTATAAACCTCATTATAATTTTTATCTGGATAAATCGTGTTCAGGATGCCGCAGCCTCTCCTATCTGTTTTTCCTCACAGCAATTGAACAGTTGGGTCTGCAAAAAAGTATTAAGAAGCCGTTCAACCACAAGCTTAAATAGGTCAAGAATGTTGCAATGTCATTTCTAACAATAAAACATCTTGAAAAGTGAATGCCTGTTAAACAGTCTAGTATAAGAATGTGCATCTCTATTTTAACTGTTTTTCATTGGAGAATTAATTAATAAGTTGTGTAATAATTTATTCAGTGAGTGAAAATTTACGCCAAATAACATTCTAAGTCTTGTTAGGATTTTGTTTTAATTTGTGGATTTACATTTTTAAATGTTTGAAAGTGTTTGTCATCTGAACTAACATGATCTGTGCCTCTGAAGTTTTAGTTCAACTGGAAAAGCACTAAAAAAAATACACTCATAATGCAGCCATTCATGGCTTGGAGCTGCTCATGACATCACTTAAGAATGGCTGTCATGTCACTCATGACGTGAACAACGTTTTAGAGCACTTACAAATTATAATACAAAATAATGTAGGTGTAAAAAAAATTTTTCTGAGGTAACAGCCTGCGATGTCAACGATGACATCACGTCCGTCCCTGACTGTCACTGATGACATCAGACCTGATGACATCTGTGCCTCTTCCTTTTAAGAAAAAGATCACGTTCGTCATCAAAACGAACGTGATGTCATCGATGACATTGTAGGCTGTTCCTTCAGAAGTACACTAGATCAACTGTGGCTCTTTGGTAGAGTAGTCGTCTTGCGATCGGAAAGTTGTAGGTTCGAATCCAGCTTCCTCCTGCCACATGTCGATGTGCCTCTGGGCAAGGCACTTAACCCCAAATTGCCTACCGATCTGCGTATCGGTGTATAAATGTGTGCGTGCTTGTGAGTGCGACTGGGTGAATGTGACTCTGGTGTAAAGCGCTTTGAGTGGTCAAAAATGACTGGAAAAGCGCTATATAAGTTCAGTCCATTTACCATTCCATTTACTTGAATAAGACGACCACGTGGTAATGTGAAGGCCCTCGCTCCACCACGTGGATGCGAGGGCCTGTGAAGGCCAGGGATCCTTCATGGACCTGGCCTGTGAAGGCCCTTGCACCAGCACCTGTATGCGAGGGCCTGTGACCATTTTGGGGTCTTTGTGTAAAGACCCCAAAATGGCTCCTATTAAGGGACACGCTTGCAACGCAGAGTTTAAGCTCAAGGCGATGAGTCACGCAGTAGAACACGGGAATGGGCTCTTTGCACCTGCCGCGCTGACGTCACAACCGCATACGCAAATGGGCTCTCTTTTTTCGCTTTGAGTTACCATGACAGCTAGAAAAGACAAAGTCTTATTTCAGATGCAAATATAATCGATATAATGGGCTTTTAAGTTTTCATGGATTTCCAAACGGTCTTGAATTAAGAAGACGGTGGCTTGTAAATATTCGTTGCTACCAGTTAAAGCTAACGCTGCACAGCAAAGTTTACAGCCTTCACTTCACTCCGGATCAACGTCTTCAGCCTAAAGAAGAAGGTAAAGGAGCCTCCTGTGTTATTTCCATGGAAACACTTCTGTATTCAGCCTGAAAGAGTTTATGGGAACCAGAGAGCAGACCAGAGCCAGACAGCCGAGCAACTGATCCGCCTGTATACACCGCTGTAAACACCGTCCTGCTTCAAAAGAAGTGTAACCGGGTGGATTATTAGTTTAAATAGTGCTTACATAGAATGGTTGTAAAATCCCACATAAGGCGGGTCTTTGAACGCAACATGCCCCGTGTCCCCGCCTCCACTTTCATGTCGCAGCGGTGTTGGGCTCGTTAGCATATATAGGCACCAGGTGTGCCAGCCAAAGACAGGAGTCGGGTCCATTGTGGCAGCAGTTGGATCCGTTGGCTGGCGCCGTGCTCGATGAGCTGCTACACCAGGGTTTGCACATTGTGGATTCATTTTAGTGGCTGTTTCACTGTAAGCATTTGAAAGTAGCTGTTGGGGGCCGATTAAGGAGGCTGACATTGCATATTATGCTCTCACCAAGGCGCGATTCTTCTCGGTGTTTCAGTTAAGTGGCTAACTAGATTATCCTCTAGAGCTGGAGGTGTAGC